>NC_046159.1:40702211-40722211 GCF_011064425.1 Rattus rattus
ATATGTTGGAGCATATTTGAGGTATATGCCCAAGAGTGGTATAGCTGGCTCTTCGGGTAGTACTATGTCCAATTATCAGCATCTTTAGTCATCAGGGAAATAAAATCCCTGAGATTCCACCTCACACTAAGTCAGAATGGCTAAGATAAAAAACTCAGATGACAGCAGATGCTGGCGAGAATATGCAGAAAGAGGAACACTCCTCCATTGATGGTGGGGGTGCAAGTTGAAACAATCATTCTGAAACTCCTTTTCATCCTAAGGCAGATAAAGCTTCGGCACTATCTCCCTTGAACTTTAGGTTTTTTGAGACAGAAGTTTTGAACTAATTTTCCTCTCGTCTCAGACTAACAAGTGATAAAATTACAGGGATGTGCAACCTCGTGAGGCTCCAACAATGTTTCTTGATAAATCATAGATTACACTTTTATGAAAAGAACCTTGTTCCACGGAACAATAACTTCAGAATTCAAAAACTGCTGTTCATTTCATATAACCAATCAGTTGACACCTGGAGCAACATCACACACACAAAATATACTGTGTGCTTTAGTTCAGATCTGCCCTGCCATTATTTTCCATTAACACTCAGACATTATGCTTAGAGCAGGAGTGATGCTGTGTGGAATATTAAATAGTATATCAGTTAGAATTACTTTTAATTAGCTATAGGAAGCACACTTTTCTTATTTTTTCCCTCAGCAAATTTATATTATAAATTGCTCAGTTGTAATTACTATTAAAACTTAATGCCAGATACCTAGGAACACTCTAGGCATGAGGGGTGAGACAGCAGAATGATTATTCTATGATCATGTTTTCCTATAGATATTCAATGTCTCAAGAAATGGTTTAAGGGGGAATACAGGCTAAGCAATTACAATGCTGAGCACTTGCTAAGTTTCTCTGAATATGCTCTCACCACATTATACTGTAAATTATAATATTATATTATCCTGTATATATAATGTATATATCAATATATATATATATACATATATTATATTATATTACAACAAGGTTGCAAGTACAAAACTGAGATACAAATGGCAAACAACCATGTCCAAGATCATAGAAATAACAAAGAGATATTATTTAAATTGCTAAGTGTATAATGGTGTTTATCTTGAGTAGATAGAAATGATATACTATTATTTTTTTGTCACACCTACCAAAAGTAAGGGAATTAGAAACACCTGTTCACCAGGTTTAGTCTTTGTTGCACCGTTGAGCAGTCAACAGAGTGATGAGCCCGTATAAATGATGAGAGAAAGAGACCGATGGTTGAGTTCTAAATAGGAAATCTGTATCAACCAAGTACCACCGGTACCACTAGGAAATAACGAACAGTACAGAAGAGGAGTGGAAAGAAAGTAAGGACCGAAGGATGTGTGTAGATGTTCAATGAAACACTGTTGTCTGGTTATGATAGGGGCCAGATATATGGGGGATATTAAGCATAAGAGATAACCTGTACAAAAGCTGCACATTTTCAAGCCAGCCATAGTTTCACCACTGTTGGCATAAAGATCTCCAGGCCCTCCTCCTTCCTGAAGAACTTCTGGCAAATGACAGCTCTGATGAGAAAGAGAACCAATAGCTCTTTTGTAAGGACATCACCAGTGATAGAATAGCCACGTTCTAGTGGATGACTCCACAGCCATGCGTGTACAGGCAGCATTATCTGGATCTAGTGGTTATTTAAAAAGAAACGAAGTCGGGGCATTTGTAGAGGGGAATATAGAGTAGTAGAGTGCAGGTAGCAAATTGATACGATATCCCATTGTGTAAATAAACAAAATTCCCTTAAATAAAGAAAAACTAAAATATCTATTTATACAAATTAATGTATTATAGATTGCAAGAAAGAAAGAAAGAAAAGGAGGAAGGAAAGAAAAGAAGGAAGGAAGGGAGGAGGGAGGGAGAAAAGAGAGAGAGAGAGAGAGAGAGAGAGAGAGAGAGAGAGAGAGACTTTTCATAGCCAATATACCTTCATCTGTGGAGTCTAGAAATTGCATGGAACAAACTGTTTTTTCTGACCCACTGGTTACTCTACATACTACATAAATCAAATAATATGAGTAGAATTACTATTTTTGGAACATAAAAAGAGAGTGGCAGGATCCTTCAAAAAACTTCTAGGAGCAATATATATCTTAAGAATGTATTCTTGAAGAAATATAAAGAATATCACAGCATTTTAAATCTACAGGTGATAAAGGATGATGGGAAACACACCCAGGATTAAGAAAACGATAGCAATTTATAGCAGTTAATCAAAGCTATATTACACATCCCAGGATCATATAATTGGAATCGGACAATATTTATTTTAGTGCCGAGTAAGGACATAGCCAGATCACGGGAAAGGTCCTTAATAAATCTGAGTTTTATTCTCATCGTCTCCTTTAGCCCAAGTTACTCATCTTATTGCTGAAAATATATACCCTGCTGTCAAAAATTTAGTATCAATCAACAATCTTTTTGCAGCCTGGTCTTGCTTTGCAAAAGCTTGGCTGAAACATAGATAAATCTGTCTTTCTGTGTATATGTTTATGCTCACAGTACCTGTGTGAACTGAAAAACAGACAGAGGCTGTGAATTAAAGCTATGCACACAGTAACTCCTACTCAGGTGAACAAAGGTACATGGAATCACTGTAGTAAATACCAGTCCAGGCACATGGTAGAAACAACAGAATTATGTTTTTAATTCAAACCTGATCCAAGCTACGTTGTCTTTAAGCAAGGAGCCTAACTCAACAGAAATTCATCTTGCTTAAGGCTTAAGCAGAAAATTAGAGTGTTAAGCTCTCCTGCTCCATTCTATAAAACCTAGTGATTCTAGAGTCATAATTAGTTTTCTCTGACACTGATAATGTAAGTGTGCTCTGTGGACAACAGGCTATGTAGTCACTAAGGAACTGTTTAGAAAAGAACATTGTTTAACTTTTTTTTTATTGAAATATTCAATTTGAATTCCTTGACCCGTTGACATACTGATAGGGAGCTTAGAGAACCTCTTAGAGGTGAAGCCTTGTTGAAGGAAGTATGTCACTGGGTATGGGTGTGAGTTTACAAACTCATATCATCTGCTCTTTTCCCCCTTTGTCTTTCCTGTAGGGACCAGCCAGCTTTCCTGTGCCTGCCTACCACCATGCTATGCCTTCATCACCATGAAGAATTCTCTATCCCTTTGGAACTCTAAGCCAGAATAAACATTTTCTTTTTTAATTTTCTTCTGGCCATAGTACTCAATTCAAACAATGTAAGTGTAACAAATATAGAGTTCTTTGTTCCCAGATTGTGATGCTGTTTGGCTTAGGGGTAGAGTCTCACTTACAGATTAAGTCACTAGTACTAGGCCTCTGAAAGTTATACATGACCCTGGTATAAGCTGTGACAACTGCTTCCTGATACCCAGACAAATGGGCAGAAAGTCCACTGCACACTCTTAATACAAGAAATAGAACTGTTCCATACCTTTCCCCATTTCCCAACCTAATGGGTTCAATACCCTTTGAACCCATGAGTTATGATGAGATTTTCCAGTTCTTTCCCTTGCCTGTGTAGTCATAACAAGGCAAGAGTAAATAATTCACAGATGCATTAATTATCCACAGCCCCGCGTACAAGGGAATTCTACTTTCTCCTTGCACCACAAATCAACTTGACGTTTTTCCCAGTGGAACTTTTTATTGAGATACGGAAGCTAAATCATTCCTGAAGAAGGGTGCCAAAGAGTCATGGGAATACAGAGCTGGGAATGCCAGCAAGTTCATAATAAATTGTCAAGTAGTTCATACTAAAGTGAAGACTGAAAAAGAGAACAGGAAGATGACAAGAATGGGAGGGCTTAGGTAAGTACAAGAGTGGGAGTGGAACAAGTAAGTAGAGAGAGAGTAGAAAGAAGTGAGGAGTGGATAGATGAATGCACAGAGGGAAGGATATGGTGTAGGTAGGTATAAGCTGCATGCAGACAGAGTCCAGAAACCCAGACACATAATCAGAGCTCCTGACACAACACATCCATCCACACATCCATCCATCCATCCATCCATCCATCCATCCATCCACCCATCCATCCATCTACCAGCCCACCATCCATCCATCCATCCATCCATCCATCCATCCATCCATCCATCCATCCATCCATCCATCCATCCATCCTTCCATCCATGTGGTATCTATAAATATTTTCCTAGTAAACTAATTGAGACTTTTGTTTGTCATAATTAGGATTTCTTGGCAAACAGAGATCAGCTGTATCTATGACAGTATACATACACTGCATATTTTGATAAAGACCAGAAAAAACTCACCATCACAATTATGTAGTTCGTTGTGAGAACCACTGGATGACCTATGCAAGATATCTTTTTTTTTCATCTCTGTATTTTTACTTTAAAAAAAAAACAAAGTCCTATGACCATGCCTGACTTACAAGTTAGAAGTTGGGAGAAATGCTGAAACAACAGGGAGTGCAGGCCTACTGTGCACGGTTGAAAGCTGTTGCTAAGCAGTATAGGCTTGCCTGTATTAAAGCCAACCCTGGCAACTTTAAATAACTACTACAGACTCAGAGGTTGTCCAAGTGCTAACACAGCAGGGTTTATCCTTTGGAAGGTGATGACTCACTTACTCTCCCAGCTCCTGGATGCAATCTGACACAGTGTATCCCCAAGACATTCCCTGCTGTTAATGTTCCTATTTCTATCTCAGCCTTTTAATTTGTATATTCCCCAAATGGCTATGTCTGCTTGTCAAGTGGGATTCTCACCTCACTTGGAGCTTCTAGCTCTTTGATAAGGAAGAGTAGGCTGGCAGGAAGAGTTGGCATGCCACAGAAACCCATGTAAGCAGTCAACAGCTTATTTTCAGCAAAGTGCATTTTTTTCCTACAGCCCCAACCAAAGGCAGAATTGTATGAATGTCTCTTGCTAACATCAGGTTCTCAGATAAAAGAGCTCTGTTAGTCCTCTAACAGATGAGAGTTTGGGGAACTTCGATATCACCCCAGCAGGTACATTTCTTAACATCTGTAAACATTACCTCCTTTTGTACTTAGTTCAGTGCAAGAGCCCCAAGTTTCTGTTCAAAGGCAATAATTTCCCATTATATCCCTAGAACACACATGAAGTGTCTTTGATCCTAACTCTATTAGAGAATGACAAGAGAGATTTGGGGAAGCTTATGTAAGTGAACTCAAACTCAAATTCTTAAACAATAATGTGGAGAAACGTTAGAATCTGCCTTTGGGCTTGGCCATAATTGCTAAAGAAGATATGATTAAAAGAATCTCAAAAGTGTTTAAGCAATAGCACTCAAACTATGTAATTTATTGACTACTTCATCTTTTGTTTTAAAGTACATTATTTTAAAATGACAAGTAATGGTTTTTTTATAATACTGTATGGCATGGTGTCGTGTGGTCATGTATATCATACAATTAGAATGATAAAATAAAACTTACATAGTATAAATGTAGTAACACCATGTTTGGGTGATAACAAATTTAAAGGGAAGTTAGTTATTAGGAAGTTTATGCATGCCAATTATAGCTACCTACTATAAAATAAACCTCAAGAATCAATAAGTCTAAACCATGTGCCCTTGTACCACTACACCTTAATTCCTCCATCCCCAGCTTCTTTCTTAGGTCTGATCTTATTAACTCTCCTTTTTTTAGACTCCCCAAGCCAGAGAGATAATGAACCATTTGCTTCTGTACATGTTCACTGTATGTTCTCTGTGACTGTCACATACAATAAAATATTACTTCATCCTTTCGTGCTGGAATTGTCGCTTTTGTTCTTCCCTAAAGAGGAAAACACATTTGGAGAAGTAAATTTTATTCTTTATACACTATATGCCAAGACGTTTATATAACTTTGTAACAAAGAACCATTTCTAAACCTGTTTCCTCTAAGATGTAATGGCACTCTTGGCAGGGAAGGCATCCAGGATACATTTTACTTACAATGCTCTCTGAATTTAATCTTTCCAACTTACTCATTAAACAATTTCATATTCATGGGTGAAATAGTACTGTACAGATTTGGTACTTCTGCAGTAAGCAAATTTAATCTAGAAAATCATTGTGGTGGAGGAAAAGTCAATATCAGGCCTCATCACAGCCAGCATTGCTAAAACATGGTTCTACTACACTGTGAAGAAATTAAGGGCATAAGCAGGGCCATTTTCATTCCAGGCTACGTCATATGCTGTGGAATTGTGTTACTTAGGATGAGTTAGGCTCTGTTATAACAATAAAGAATGTAATGGCTTCAAACATTAAAATTTGATGATCCACAGAATTTGATGCTGGTGCTATTTGTTCTGTTTTCATTTTCTTTCTTTCTTTCTTTCTTTCTTTCTTTCTTTCTTTCTTTCTTTCTTTCTTTCTTTTCCTTCTGTCTGTCTGTCTTCCTCCCTTGCTCCTTTCCTGCCTTCCTTTCTTTCTTTCTTTCTTTCTTTCTTTTCTTTCTTTCTTTCTTTCTTTTTTTCTTTCTTTCTTTCTTCCTTCCTTCCTTCCTTTCTTTCTTTCTTTCTTTCTTTCTTTCTTCCCTCTTTTTTTGTTTGTTGTTCCACTGTTCTGATTAATGACTAATGAAATACCAAGACAGTTACATATTATGTTCAATTTGCAATCATCAATTAAATATTGACAGAGGGATATACATTTCTAAGGATTTCATGAACATAGAATGAAGGAAGAGGCATTAGGCAGGATATAGGCCCTCAGCAACTTATGGTTTTGCATGTGCCTTGAAGAAACACGTCATGAATTTCAATCCATTTTCTTCTTTAAGCATATTTACCATTTCTTTATCTTCTGCACATAAGCTGTGCTTTCAGCAATTATCTGCCTCTTTTTGTTCAAATTATTTACATTAGGCCTGTCTGTGTGCACACTTTGATGTTCCTTTTATTTCATTGCCATCAAACCCTTAGTGGATGTTTTTGTTTACCCTGCAGAGTGTAGGTGAAGATTATTAAGCAGCTTGTTTAACCACTAGCTCTTTAAATCCCTGTTCTGTCAAGGTCTTAACATTACTTCTGGAGATACATTATATTCTGCCATTACCAGCGTGGTTAATCTTGCCATGCCCTGGGACACAGAATCCACTGACTTTGAAGAAGGTGTAAACACAATGTTCTTAAAAAAACTTTTCACTTTCCTACTAAGGATCTAGTTAGCCTTCCTTGTATCTCTAATTGTTTTTTCTTTCTTTCAAAGGTGGATGAAAAGGTAAAAATACCCAATCACTTATCTGAAACAGTCAGTTCTTGACCTTTGAAGCAAGTGCATAAGTCACCCCAAAACAGATCTCAGTAGGCAAGGTAGATTAACTCTTCCTTGTCCAACCTGCAGCTTTAGAGAATCTTGAACACCGCCTCACTCTTATTTCACCCTTTTCTGATAAAGTTGACTGCTGTTTGTCTTTCATGTTGCAAGGCGAGTTCCCAGGCTGAAGCTTCTCAAATTTCTGTAGCTTGTCTCTGGTTGGCTGTTTTATTGTTCTCTGTTCTTATATTGGCTCAACAACACTCTACCTCAAAGCTTGTTGCACTTCTCCTCTGCGTATCTCTACTGGTAAATATTATCCAACCTTACAGGCAGGCAAAAACAAAGCCATGATGGTGTTGGCAATACATTCCCAGCTCCAATTCTATGCAAAAGGCTGCAAAATTCACTGAATTTAATGTATTTCTTTCCTTCCCACCACTTTTAAAATATCTATATTATAGATTCTAATTCCATCATTTCTATCTTTTCTTCCCTCCCTCCCAAACCTATCTACCCTTCCCTGTTCCTTTTCAAACACATAGCCTCTGTTTCCATTAATTGTTCTTCATATATATATATATATATATATATATATATATATATTCCTAAAAAATAAGTATGACCTGCTCAGTCTGTATGAATTTAATTTCCTTTATGTTTTCAGGCATTTTTTATTGGCTATTGACTATTGCCTATTGACTGTTGGCTATTGGTGGTCTCTTTCTGAGGAAACATTGTCTCCCCTCAGATTTCCTCAGTACCTCTGTTTGGTGAAGGCCCTCCTCCATTCATGTTACCATGTCTATTGTGACTGTCCTTTAGAACTTAATCTCAAAGCATGAGTTGATTAAAATAACTATCTCCCAGGGTTATATCAGTGAGTATTACCTCATAACACTCATATTACTGTGACTGTGATTTTGTGGGTTTTCATTAATTTTATAATTTATTTATTTTATTATTTTTCAGTGCTGAAGAGCAAGTTCAGGTCTCTGCAAAGGTTAGCCAAATAATGTATCTATGAGTATAATTTTGGCAGTTTTTGGTTATGCTAAAGGAAGAGTACTTTTAAAAAGGAATTATAGTATATATTTTATGATCTATATACTCCTTTATTTTACAGGAAATGGATTAGAAGATTTGTAAAATGTTCTTTTGTTATTTTGACAAGGTGCATGCATCTTAACTGAAATATGACAAGGTAAAATGCATCTTGATTTACTTTTCTGCATGTAGAAATCAGTAACATAAGTTCATTTTGGCAGGCCAACTAAAATTCTATCTTAGAGAAATCAGCAAAAATTTTATGTTAATACCACCTCTTGAGAGCTATCAAACAGCAAGCCCAAACTCATTCAACTGTAGGCTCGGTAAAATAATATTTTTCTTTTCTGAAAGTGATGTAGTGACACATCTTTTTTAATAATATCACCAAAAATATTCGGTGGAAAATAATCAAAATATTGAATATAAAAATTTTTAGGATGGTGTAGGAACTTTCTTAAAATATTGTCATATCTAGATTTGCTAAGTTTAGGGAAAGAATGCATTTATTTAAGGTACTAACTATGGTTTCTCATGTTACAGATTATAACTTTAAGGTTTTTAAACCTTATCTTTAATGATGGTTCTTAAACACGTTATCCTTGTAGCCCTCCACCCACCAGAGTTAGTGGAAAAGAAAGGATACAGAGAAGTGGGATTGTTTAGAAAGGTTCTTAAGAGCAACTCCTGTCTGTGTTGTCTGGAAATCAGCAGTTGAGTTCACAGGTTAGCTGGCAGTGGCAGCTCGATCCATTTGCAAACACTTTATGGATACACTAGCAGTCCAGTTCCATAGAGTGGGGCTAGCAATAAGGTGACATGAGCAGGCAGAGACAGTCAGGCCTCATCACCTCAAGTCAGCAGTAGGGACAAAGAGAAACACGAGGATAACTTCTCAGTGGTGCCTCTCTCAGGGAAACTAAGATCAGGGAAGATACAAGACCCACAAGTGTTGCACAGCTAGCTGTACCAGTAAGCCAAGCACTCTCTCCATCACTCCGAGAAGTCCTATTATTTATACCCTCCAAACATCATGTGTTCTCCACGTGCCTTGTCCCAGCATGGCTCTGGCCTCAGCATGGGCTTTGCCTCAGCACTTGCATCCAACCAGCCTGAGTCCAAGGAAGTGACAGCAAACTGCAGCACACCACCAGAAGATTTGGGTGTGCTTCTCTCTGTGGTCTCCTGACAAATGCAGTTCAACAACTCAATGTAAGATGGACCAATACATGCATGTTGTTAGCAAAGAATCCTTTATCTTACGTGCTTTCACATGTTTGCCTTAATGGATCATCCTCTCTTTTGTGTCTGCTTCGGCTAGAAGTTCCTTCACAAGTCTGGCTTAGCCTTTCCTACCTGTGTCCACTTTCACATGTGTGCCCCAGCAAAACATCATCCTTTCGTTTCCAGGTCAACGGGTGGTCAACAGGTGGACAATTTATGTCTAGCATCGTTGAACAGCCTTTCTAATGTAGAACAACTGCTTGAAATCAAAGCAAAAGTAAAATAAAAGTATGATATTCCTTCTTCGTTTTTTGCCATTAGTTTATAAAGAAAGATGTTTTAGAGATCACAGTAACTAATAGAGTCAGAAAATCTTTTCAGGGGCATTACAAAGTTGATGTTCAGAACTTCCAGTTTGTAAAACATGACTTATCTAATGTAGATTAGCAAACACATAAAAATTAAAACACAATTCCCAAAATTATTGTGCAAATATTTCTCCCAAATTTCAACATTCCCTCCTGGAAAGAGGAAATAAGCTCTTAAAAATTGTAAGTCTCAGGAAGATCAGAAAGCTACAAAGGATCCACAAAGTTCTTTCTCAAGGTTAGCAACAGCAGTCTCGGAAAGGGGGCTGTCTCCAGGTCACACCAGTGCATTGTGTAGGGAGCGCAGCAGATGCAACTTTTCCGAGTCATCACACATGCTTGGATCATCTTCTTGATGGACCTGCCTTTGAGTTGATTATGTTCCTGTCAGTAACCCCTCATTCTGTCCTTGCAAGTAATTTTGATAAAAATGATTGATTCAATGGAACTGAGAACGGGACCCCCGTTGAAGGATTCAGAGAAAGGGCTGAAAGAGCTTGAAGGGGCTTGAGACCCCATATGAACAACAATGCCAAACAACCAGAGCTTCCAGGGACTAAGCCGCTACCCAAAGAGTATACATGGACTGACCCTGGGCTCCAACCTCATAGGCAGCAATGAATAGCCTAGTAAGAGCACCAGTGGAAGGGAAGCCCTTGGTCCTGCTAAGACTGAACCCCAGTGAACGTGATTGTTGGGGGAGGCGGAATGGGGGAGGATGGGGAGGGGAACACTCAGATAGAAGGGGAGGGGGAAAAGTTAGGGGGATGTTTACCTGGAAACTGAGAAAGGGAATAACAATTGAAATGTAAGTAAGAAACTCTCAATTTAATAAAGATGAAGGGAAAAAAATGATTGGTTCACTTAGCCTCTCTTGGAGAACTCATTATTTTGGTATGTCTTTGGTTGCTTAACTTGGGTAAATAGTAAAAGTTATGGGACAATTAAACTAGACTTAGTGCTTTACTCATTTATTTTTTGTGTAAGGCATCAAACCTAGGACCTCATGCATGCTGGACAAGCATTCTAACACTGAGTTACACCTTCAGCTACCAAAGATATTAAAAATTTAGATGCTTAAATAAAACAAAACTACGTTGAAACTGTCATAAAAGAACTATGAAATTCAAATCTGAGCAGTGCTTTTCAGTCTAGTGAGTTAGCAGTGGTGGTCCATGCCTTTAATCCCAACACTTGGGAATTAAAGGTAGGTACTTCTCTAAGTTTGAGCCAAGACTGGTCTACAGAGTTCCAGGACAGCTGGGACTGTTACACAGAAAAACCCTGTTCTCGAACTACCACCCTCACAATATATATTTTGATTCGTGCTGTATAACTAAGAGATAGTGGTTCAGGGTATTGACATCTAAAAAGGTAGAGGAGACACAACCTTGGAAGACAAGGGGATGGATATGACTTCTTGAATGAATACAGAGCCCTTCAATCCATAACAGAAACCAGAAGAACAACACACATTGCCAAATGAAGAAGTATATTACCTTCCCTTAAGTTGGAAGTCCAAAGCTTTGAGGTCAAGCATGAATATATGAACTTTGATGTAAACATTCATGAGGTGTAGTAAGTTAATGAACATACTAGCCTGGACTTTCTAGATCTTAAATCAGTAACAAAAGCAAAAGCACGATTATGCTTTGGGCAATAAATACAAAGCACAGGAACAATGAAAAGAAACAACTGTGCCACAAATGAGCTCAGGATATAACACTACAAACTGTCTATGGGGGAAATGCTAAAAAATAGACAGATGGCATAGTAAAAATGCACAGAAAAATAATGATTAATGACCTTCACAAGAAATTGAATATAGAGAACTACAAAGGAAAAAAAATGAATCCTTAATAAATTGAATAATAGTTTAAATGGAAATAAAGCTTATGAATCAATTTTTTTTATAAAACCTATAACACAAAAATAATGATGGAATGTTTTAGACAAGTGGAAGTTTAGCAGAGTCATTCAGTGGTTTCATATATGCTAAGGTTTTCTTTATTTTCTGCTGTATGTTTAGACAATTCTTGCTATCTGTGGAGTCATGACATTGTAGATTCATAATGGAATTCAAACAAATACTTCATGAGTTGATTTCAGAAAGAAATTGCCAGGTTCAGTTCACGATCTCTCAAGATCTCTGTCAAAAGATGAAAATTTCTCTGATAATGCTTTATCAGCATGTGGACTTAATTAGATACAGTGGGCAAAGTTAGATATCAACATTTTTAAGTAAGTAGCATGGGATAAAACAAACAAGCCAAAAACAAAAACAAAACAAAACAAAACCGTACCTGTTGTTCTGAGAACTACGTAATGCAACAATCAAGACACACTGTGGTCAAAACCAGAAGAAACACTGGTGAAGAAACAATTAAGACATTGGCAGAACTGAGGCATTTACCTCCTATGCAAAATGGAAATGAAAAATGATAATGACAGAAAATATACAAAATTTATGGATCATAGCATTATGGGTTCAAAATGTATGTGAAATATGCAGAAAATGGCAACAAAAATAATGGGAGAATGTCAATACAAAATGAGTGGGGTTTTCTAAAACTTGAAAAATGAATATATCCTCTGCCAGGAGCCTTTCCAAACACAGGTTCTCTCTGAAAAGCATCTGTGGATGGTTTGTGGCAGAGGGACCAAGCATAGTTTTGAGAGAGTAAAGCTTTATAGATGGTATTTAATCTCCTTGATTCTTCATTATTTTGGGGTCAGAAATCAATGGCTTCAAAGCAATTAACACCTGTTGTTTAAGAGTGTGTGTGTGGGGGGGGTCATTAAATAAAGGACATATTGCTAGAGCTCCTTCTTCTGGCCAGTCATCAAGGAGTCTTCACTGATCAGGCCGATTAATCCTTTGTTTACCAGAAAAGAAAGAAGGAAACACATTGAAACCACACACTAGATGTAGAGGAAAACTACTACACCAGTACATTTGGATGGATGGATGGATGGATGGATGGATGGATGGATGGATGGATGGATGGATGGATGGATGGGGCACAGACCCCAAAACTCAAAACCCATCATCTTCATTTGTTTTCTCTGGCTTTTTATGGACAAAAGTTCTTAGAAAATTACCTCACAGATAAAATGTTACACAAAACAGTAGTTACAAAAGGATGTTCATATTAAGTTCAAAGCAGTGTTTCATTCTGTAAGTCTATTATAAGTTCAAAGTCTATTATAGGTTTGCATAGCCTTGTTTTATCATAATCCACACCTGTGTCTTCTGACCCAGAATGAATGTTTGTCCTTAAACACAAATTTCTTCCAATCCTATTTTTCTTCTTAGTGTACTTATGAAAGTTCACTGCATTTACTATTATTCTATTCTTGATTTTAAGTTAATCACCCTAGCAAAACAACTAAAACATCTCTTAAAACTTCCTTCCTAAGATTATTTGAATCAAACCAGGAACTCTATAAAAATCATCTATTCATCAAAACATTAACTCATGAAAGTTTATCATTCTATTGATCTGCAGGAAACTTCCTCAAATGCCAAGAGTTTACTATTTTAATTTAATAATGACATGAACGGCATATCAGCTTCCAAAAGCAATTCTGAGATGAAGTCTCTTTGGGACCTTGACTCCCAGACCTCACCTGTCTTGGTCCATGCAAAAAGGTGGGCTATC
This sequence comes from Rattus rattus, assembly GCF_011064425.1. NCBI lineage: Eukaryota > Metazoa > Chordata > Mammalia > Rodentia > Muridae > Rattus > Rattus rattus. Next base: position 40,715,800 of record NC_046159.1, read on the forward strand.
TCCCGTAAGTTCACCTCCTAGCCTTTGCCTTTCCCAGATGGCTCCTGACAGTCCTCAGACTGAAATTAAAGTACCAAAGGTGGTATATGCGTATTCCAATGTGTCATACGAAGAAGCATGCCTCAAATCATACAGAGAAAACCCTCAAAAGAATGAAAAGGGCAGATCATACATAAACACATAAGTTTGACAAGTAACACATCTCATTTTCTTTCCCAAGAAAGGGTAGAATAAAGTGCAGCAATATCATGACTGTTTTGACAAAGACAAAACAAAACCAAACAAAAAAACATTCTGACACATAGTGATTCCAAACCTATCTTAATAGTATTCAAAAATAATAATGGTAAAGCTTGCATTCAATAGTATAGAAAGAAAGGTTACTATTAATACAACCCACTAAAGTAATTACTGAAAATTTTGAACAAAATAAACTGAAAGTCAAGGGAAGTTGATTTTTAAAAGAAATTAAAATTAATCTGGTGGGTTGGAGACATGATTAAGCGACCAAGAGCATTGGCTGCTCTTCTAGAGGGCCTGAGTTCAATTCCAAGGAACCACATGGTGCTATCTATAATGTGATCGGATACCCTTTTCTGTCGTGCAGGTGTACATGTAGATAGATAATTTATTTCATAAAATAATACATGCACATAAAATAATAATCTGGCACGTATGTAGAAAAACAAATAGAATTTAAGCATTGACAATATTAAGTGTTACAATAACAATCACTAGAAGAAAATTGAACTTAAAGGCTATTTATGGAATGATTACTTAGAAATTTGAGGAGCTGCGTAGCTAAAATTTTTGGGGTCATATTAGAAATCACTGTTAAATCTGGCTCTATTAAGATGAAATTTTGATTAAGCCTACTGCCCTGGCTAGCTTTATGCCAATTTGACACAAGGTAGTGTTATCTGTAAAGAGTGAAACTCTATTGAGAAAATGCCTCTATCACAAATATTCAATGTAGAGCATTTTCTTAATTAGTGATCAATGAGGGAGGTCCCAGCTCATGGTGAGTGGTATTTCCCTGGTGGTTTTAGATCCTTTAAGAAGGCAGGCTGTACAGGCTATGGTGACCAACCCAGTAAGTAGCACTGTTCCTTGACCTGGGCATCAGCTCCTACCTCTGGCTTCTGACTCTATAGGGATTCCTGTCCTGGCATTCATTCTCGGATGATGCACAGACTATGGAAGTATAAGCGAGTAAACCCTTTCCTCCTCACCTAGCTTTAGGTCATGTGCTTCATGACAGCAACAGGAACCCTAACTAAGACACCAACCAAAACTAGAAATAAACAGATAAATCCAAAATAATACAGTGTTTGTGGCAGTTTCCTTAAGAAATATCCCTTATAGTTTCTGGCAGTTAAACACTTGGTTCCCAGTTTATGGAGCTGTCCAGAGGTAGATGAACCTTAGAGAGGGATGCCTTCACGTCAAAAGTACAAAGCAGGGGTGGGTGCAGGCCTGGTGTTAGAGGAAGGGATTTGACTGTTTACAAGCTGAACCCACTTCTTGCTTGCTCTGCTTGCTTTGTATTCTGATTCAGATTGTGAGCTCTCAGCTTCCTGCTGTTGCCACCAAGCCTGCTGCTTGCAGCCGTGCCTCTGTCAGCTCTAACGACTCTCACCCCTCTGGAACTGTAAACCAAGATATCCTCTTTCAGTTGCTTTTGGGCATGGTTTTTTATCACAGCAACAGAAGAGCCACTCATAGAGTATTTTAACGAAAATTCAGTGATGCAAAAGAAAAACAAAGACACACGGAGACACAAGAAAAGTCATCAAAGAACGAATAGCTTATATTTCACAAATTAAAGTTAGAGCAAGCAAATATAATTTTTTTAAAAAAATAAAAGACTACAAAGATACATGCTATTGAAAGATAACTTCCTGGAAAGAATTATAAGATGTTGCAAACAAAATAAAATGTCAGTGTCAGACTGCGGTAAAGTGAAATAAATCAAATTCAACATCATAATATATATAAATACAAGTGAGAAAAAATCGGGAGCCTAGAGAGATGACTCAGAAGTTGAAGAGCATGATGCTCAATCAAGCAAACCTCAATTCAGATCCCAGCATCCTGAGCCTCAGTGGGAAAGCCTGTAACTTCAGTCTAGAGTTCTGACACCACTTTTGCCTTCTGTTTGGGCACACACACATATGTATACACATACTTACACACACACACACACACACACACACACACACACATACACACACACAAATAAGCAAAATAAATCTTTGTAAAAGTTAGAATTATTGAGAAGCAATAAATCATACAATAATGAGAAAAGATCAATCTATCATACAAATAGATAGCTAGCAGCACATGGCAACTTGGCAAGTCAAGGGCCAGGTAAGTCCAGAGTAAGGTACAACCACAACTCTGTTTATGGCATTCTTTCACTTTTTAGAGCATAATTGCATTACTTTAGTCTCATGTCTATGCTATCTCTTTCCGCCAAGGAATATCAAACTCAATCCTGAAGGGCACTTAGCTATTTTATTTCTCATGGCACCATTAATCCTATTAGAGTCTCTAGTATTTTGGCTTCTTGAAGATCACTGTAGAGAAAATAAATGAACCCAATCCTCCTGATTACCATTCAATGCAACATTTCCCATTATCCTTAAGGAAAAGTAGACAACAGGAACAGAATCAGGGGACATAATCCATCGAGACATGACTATGATGAACAATTTCTATGTATTATTTGTAATCTTTTAAATAAGCACCTCAGAATATGTATATGCATTATTTTGCAACACTAGGACTTTTTAATCTGAATTTCTAAAAACAAACATAGCATAACTGTCTCCTCAGAGGCTTCATCCAGCAGCAAATGGTGGCAAATGTCGGGACGCAGAGCCAAACACCAGGTAGATCAGATGAGTCTTGTGGAAGAGTTGGGGGATATAAGTGAACAATTTAGAATCAGAGTTGTCAAGGAAACTGAAAGCAGACCTAGAGAGTCAACTAACCTGGGACAACAGGGACTCATATAGCTTGGGTCACCAACCAGGGAGTATGCAGGAGCTAGGCCTAGACCGCCTAAAAATTTGTAGCAAAAGTATAGCTTGGTCTTCATGTGGGCCCCTAACAAGTGCAGCAGCACTGTCTATGTCTCTGTTCCCTGTCATTAGATCCCCTTCCCCACTGCCTGTCTGGGCCTGAGTAGGAGATGGTGTGCCTAGACCTGTTGGGACTAGAAGCCTCATGGTGGGGTAGTACCCAAAGAGGAATCCCCTTGAGGCAATGGGGAAAGGGATTTGTAAGGGTAGGATTGAGAAGAGAGGAGGGAGGGGGGCTGTCATCAGAATGTGAAGGGGATAAAAAATTTTTTAAAGCTCTTTACAATGTTACTGAAAAGAAAAATCATAAACAATAAAATTGATAGACAAGTAAATTGTACATTATCAGGCAGCAGGCTATTTTCTTATTGGCAGTAGCCTAAATTGCATTCCGTAGCAACAGAAACACAGGCTACAGGGATGTGTTTTCAGCGTTCTAACATTTCTCTCTTGGTATGTTAATGCATCTCTCAGCACAGGTAATGTTACCTCTACTAGCAAAGGCTCCACCAGCTATGAAGAGAAACACAGAGCAAATATAAATTCTGCTTCTCGTTAAATATTTCTCTGCTACATCAAAAGTCCCACAGGGGCTGATTGAATTCATTAAGAACGAACAGAAATTCTAGCCATTCTTTTCTTTCTGGCCAAGATGCCAGTAAGAGAAAAACCAACAGTGGATCAGTGTAACTGCCAAGAATCTAATGATATAGCCTAATATTTACAACTGAATAACAGTAATTATAAAAGTTTCAATTACACAGTGCCTGGCACCACAGCAAGAACTTGGCATTCACGCTTCATTAACCTACACAATCACTATTGCTGTTCTCATGTTTTAGTTCTTAGGAAACTGAGTCTAGAAGCAGCAATTGGTAAAGTATTTGCACTATCAACATGTCTCTCTTCACTCCATCATTCGTATCCTTTCTATAAACCACAGATCCTATCAGCTGTTGGATTTGCTCTTTGGTCTTGGAGAACAGACAGGTCAGAACGCTCAGGAAGCTACACTGAACTGATTTGAAAGAAAGCGTCTGCTGAATTTATTATATATCTCTTATACTGTGATAGCTGAAGATGAAATTTGTCTACGTAGAATACAATTTCCATATTACCTTACTAATTCGATTCGTATGTAATAAAACCCACCACTCAGAGACAACTATTGAACCTTTAGTGTATCTACAAGTTTGTGAAATGATCAGTAGTATTATATTTAGAACATTTTTACTAGTACCAAATAAAAACCTTGTCATAAGGAAAAGCCAGGCACTATTCAGTCCCCTTGTTCCCAAGAAACCATTAACTAACTATCTTTATATTTCCTACTTCTATATATATATTTAATATGTATGAAGTCATACCTTAACTGACCTTTGAGTAAGGCTTTTTTACGTATAGGAAATTCTAGGTATACCTATCCTGTAACATGGTTAGAAGTTCATTTCCTGTTGTATTTTAATTCCTGAGATAGCTTAAGGGAAGATAAACGTATCTGTACAATCTTCAGTGAAAGAGCATAAGCTTCCTCCATTTCTCTGGTACGGGCTAAATTATATCTGCAATATCAATGAAGCAAGCTGATATGACAAAAGGCTATGACAAATTCTCTCTCTCTCTCTCTCTCTCTCTCTCTCTCTCTCTCTCTCTCTCTGATGGACAAATATGTGTCACAGAATGAGGCTATCTACTCTAATACTGGAGCACACATTTAAACAATGTGCAGTGAACACAAGACTAAAATGAATTTCCATGTAGCTGATGAACACATGGTAGGGAAAACCGAATGGTCCATTCAGGCACTACACCAATGATGTTTGTTTCACCACAGAAACTTACAAAGTGTGCCAAGAATTCATAGTGCATCTGTTTGTGTGTCTTTGTATAAGGAGGAGGCTGAAGTCAGGTGCTAGGTGAGAATAAATAGAAAGCAAAAAAATGAAAACTAGATGATCAGAAGGTAGAAGAATCAAACAGGGGTGATGACTCAATCTTGCTCTCAAGGGTTGTATATAAAGCACAAAGCCATTTTGTCATCTATTAAGATAATTAGTAAAATGTCTTTTAATATGAAAGGCCTTTATTGCTAAATGTTAGTGTGGTAGTTTGAATAGGAATGGTGCCCATAAATGGTGCTTGAGTGATACCATTAGGAAGTGTTTCCTTGCTGGAATGGGTGTGGCTTTGTTGGAGAAAGCACGTCACTGTTGGGGCAGTCTCAGAAGTCTCCAGATGTTCAAGCTACACTTGTGTGGCTCAGTCCCTCCTGTTGCCTGTGGAGCAAGATGCAGAAATCTCTGTTCTTTCTGCAGGACCTTGTCTGCTAAGTTTCTCTCCATGACCATAATGGATTAAGCCTCTGAAGAATAAGCCATCCCCAATTAAATATTTTCCTTTCTAGGAGTTGACATGCTCCTGATGTCTCTTTACAGCATTAGCAAGCCTAAATAGGACAGTTGGTAAACTTCACTGTATACCTTTTATCATGTAAAATGATTCCTTCTAGACAGACACATTTTCAAAAATTAATTAATATTTTACTTTGTTGCTAAAATCATTTTTGTCTTAAAAAATTATTCGCCAAAAGGGTGAAGAAATTTATCCCAAATACCTTTTCCACAGTGTAAAATACTGTTTATGAACTGCCAAAGTAGTTTGAGTACCAGAGAATGTACCCCAAGTATCTTCTCCAGAGAAATGGGAATGGTCTCTGTTGCACGGTTTCAGCATTAATTTATGTAAGTTCGCTAACTTAATTAACTACAACGTTATAAAAACAAGTAAAAGGAATTCGTGGTTTTATTTCGAAAAGACTTGCTTTCTACGTTTCCATAAAAACTAAGGATACTAAGGAAAATGAAATATAGACAAGAAACCCATCCCTAAAAGGGAGCTTACCTTTCAGGACAGTTCGGAGAGGCATATACTATGGATTTACTCTGTGTCAATAATCCCTACAATAGAAACAAATGCACAAATTAACACACTGTTCAGCCTGGGCTTGAACACAGTCCACATTTATTATATTATCCCTTCTAAAATTCAATTAGGAAAAAGATAAAAATTAGATACAGCTGGTTTTAGCTTCCAGGTTTCATCCTCTGCTGTGTCTTGGTAACCAAATGTCTTGACTTGTCAGTTTTAGACTTTCTTCAAGTCAGGTGAATGTCCATAGAAGTTGGTAATATTTTGTATTTTGTAGTGTTTGGATTCAATCAAAAGATTATTGGGTATACATTAAACAGCTTTAAAAATAATGAAACTAAAGCCTCTATTTGTCTTGTATAGGGTTTTGCTTATTTGTTTTAGGTACATGTGTACAT